>NC_090919.1:6182757-6220257 GCF_040956055.1 Brachionichthys hirsutus
CCTTACCCACACCCGCTCCCGTGAACACATCACCCCGGTCCTTAAAAACCTTCATTGGCTCCCGGTCCCCCAACGCATACAGTTCAAAGTCCTCCTCATCACTTTCAAAGCTCTCCATAATCTGCCCCCCCCCCTACCTCACAGATCTGCTCCACCATCACACCCCATCTTGTTCCCTCCGCTCCGCAGACGCCAACCTCCTCTCCCTCCCCTGTAGGACCAAGCTCCGAACCTGGGGTGATAGAGCCTTCTCCATTGCTGCACCCACACTTTGGAACACATTACCAAAACTGCTACGAGCCTGCCTGGATCCAAATTCATTTAAAAAAGATCTTAAAACATATCTGTTTAACATTGCTTTTACTTTATAATTGCACTGTTGGAATTTTTATTGACTGCTTAAACCGTGTTCACTTTTAATGTATTATTTTACTGTTTGAATTTTATTGATTCTATATCCGTGTTCACATTTTTATTGTTTGTATTTTTTGTTTTATTTTATTGTTTTTACTATGTACACTGTAAAGCGTCTTTGAGTTCTAAGAAAAGCGCTATACAAATAAAATGTATTATTATTATTATTATTATTTACAAACTCCTTTTTGTGAAACGTACCTACGTCTTTACGGACCTCCCTCCTGTATATACTAACGCTACCTCTTGCATGCCAGTGATGCACAGAGGAGCTCATCGAGCATCTTCATTCAACCTCCATTATTAATGCTGTTGTCATGTGCGTAAATGGCACAGACGGCGGAAGCTTGTTTCCACGTGTGGGTCGTCGTTAACCGATACAAATGCAGTTGAAAATAGGTATTTTCCCTCATCATGAATAAGTTCAATTCAGTTTTAAATGGGAAGTCTGCTGCACAGAAATGCAACCGATGGTGTTGGGCGAATAAAAAGGGTGTGTCAGTAGGCTCTGCCAGTTTGTGACCATATTCCAGAATGTTTAGGCCAGAACTTTAACTGCTTTGGTCTCGTTTGGAGACTTAATTTGACGCCAAAATGCGCACGCTTTGCTCTTGTCCTTGTCCTTGTTCTCTGCTTTGTTTCTTTCTATCTGCTCATTTTCATCTGTTTTCACCAAATCTGTGCACAAAACAACTTTAAATCACTTTAACATGTACATTTCTGTCTCCTTAGATGCTAAACTGCATTTCGTTACCTTGTACTTGTACATGTGTAATGACAATAAAGTTTAACCGAGCCACTGGTGAAATAATCGAACACTTCAGGCTGCTATGTATTTATTTATTTATTTTACTATTAAGGGGCGGCAGCTTCGATTTACTGTGGATGTGTGTGTGTGTGTGTGTGTGTGGGGGGGGGGGATCCTTAGCCAGGGGCCGTCATTAATATACAAACGATCAATGGTTTCAAAGGAACTCTATAAACCTGCCTGTGCGCTGTGTTGGGGAGGGGCCTGTGTGTGGGATGGGGGGGGGGGGGGGGGGGGGTTACACATGGATTTAAGACCTGGCTGCATACAGACAACAAAGGCTGACACCGCGGTGTGTGTCTGAGTGTGTGTCTGAGTGTGTGTCTGAGTGCGTGTCTGAGTGCGTGTCTGGCTGTGTGTCTGGCTGTGTGTCTGGCTGTGTGTCTGGCTGTGTGTCTGAGTGCGTGTCTGGCTGTGTGTCTGGCTGTCTGGCTGTCTGGCTGTGTGTCTGGCTGTGTCTCTGAGTGTGTGTCTGAGTTTGTGTCTGGCTGTGTGTCTGAGTGTGTGTCTGAGTGTGTGTCTCTGAGTGTGTGTCTGAGTTTGTTTCTGGGTGTGTGTCTGGCTGTGTAATCCTTCCTGGCAGCCAGACGTGAACGTCGAGGTTCTGCTCCTGCAGCGTTGTCACTGCGGACAGACACCCAGACACACACCCAGACACACACCCAGACACACACTCAGACACACACCCAGACACACACCCAGACACACACCCAGACACACACTCAGACACACACCCAGACACACACCAAGACACACACCAAGACACACACCCAGACACACACCCAGACACACACCCAGACACACACCCAGACACACACCCAGACACACACCCAGACACACACCCAGACACACCCAGACACACACCCAGACACACACTCAGACACACACTCAGACACACACTCAGACACACACTCAGACACACCCAGACACACACTCAGACACGCACCCAGACACACACTCAGACACACACCCAGACACACACTCAGACACGCACCCAGACACACACTCAGACACACACCCAGACACACACTCAGACACACACTCAGACACGCACCCAGACACACACCCAGACACACACTCAGACACACACCCAGACACACACTCAGACACACACCGCTGGGAATCCCGTCCCCGCTTGGTTGGTTGTTTCATGAGGACGTTTCTTCAGTGCAGCAACAATTAGACGGATCAATCCGTATAAAATAACCATCTCATCCTATGTTCACACTTTATTACACTGAACTATGCTTCACCATATTTATGAAATCTACCTTCTAGCATGTGCTGAACATCAAATGGTTTGGGCACAGAAACGTCATGGTCACATTTAGGAAGCCATCCGATTGAACTCTGACCTCGTTGTGACTCAGCGCTCAACAACCCGGTTGGGACTTATCATAGCGATGTCAGCGTGTAATCAAAGCTACAATAATGGGCGGGCTGCGTTTTCAGACCCCGAATGAGACGGGCATCAGTAAATATTGATCAGTCAACAACACGACGCCTGGATTAGACAAATATTAATCCAGGCAGGTAGGTAGGCGCTTTAAAGTCTGGCAGCAGCGCAGAAAAACACGCCTTTGGGTCCAGATGAGAATCCGGACACGCTGGTCACACTCAGAGGCACCAACAGGACCGACATGCCGGACTTTCACAATTCACCGACTACATTTCCTGAAAATAAATTTAATCAAAATCACTATTTCCCTCTGATGCGTCCTTTCCCTGTTTTTTGTTCTTTTTATTTGAATTTTTTTGTGGTGTTTTTGTACAAAAGTTGAAATAGTTTACATTTTTCACTGAAAAAGCAGCAGTGAAATATAATAAAACAAATGTTGGTTTCCTGTATGCTCATTACGATGTCTTCCAAATAGACTGTTTTAAATTTAAATTTTGCATTAATGTAAATTGAAATCATTGATTTGTGTATCATCATCCAGCCTTGCATGTTAATCTTAATTTAAAACGCTGTTTCTTACTGATTAAGATTTAAAAGGCTGCTGATAACTACCTTTGTATATAAATACACACATACTGTACAGCACACACACACACAGGAGAGAGAGAGAGGCTGCTCATAGAGACTTGTGTGTGTGTGTGTGTGTGTTTGCACGTGCATACACTTTCATGTGACTATTTCGGTTTCCAGAAAACACAGTGGCGGCAGCTGCTGCCATAGCAACCCCATTGTGTGCCCTCCTGCCCTGCCCGTCCCCTCCCTCTTCTCTCCCCCCCCCCCCTCCTCAGCCACTCCCACCCTTTCCATCCTCTTGGTTGTGAGCTCCGCTCGCCACAGCGAGAGGACCAGAGAGGAGAGAGGTCGGCTCGCTTCGTCTCACTGTGGGGGGGGGGAACGAGACGAGGCGGCGAGCAGACCAGGAGGAATACACTGGAGGGACACGCGGTCCTTTTAGGGTGAGAATGAGTGAGGATAGCCACGCCCACTACAGGCTGGACCCCAGCGATCGCCTCAATGGGCTGGGACAGAGGAGGAAGAGACCCAAGAAGGTACATAATAGATGCACAAGATGGGGGGGGCTGACTCCCAGCATGAGGGCAGGAGCAGCAGGTGGAGATTGTGTGTTTGTGTCATGTTTACAGGATTTACCACCCCCCCCCCCCCCCTTTACCGTCCTCTGCCTCCCCGGAGTGAAGCCGTCTCCAGGTGGGGGTTCTCCATCTTTACTGAGGCTCCTTCTTCTTTCCTTGTTTCCCTCTTTCTCCCCTGATGTCTTCCGCCTGTCCCTCGGTGTGTTGTTGTTGTTGTTGTTGTGAACACCTCTGGGTAGTGAGTAGTGGGGGGGAGGCTCCTCTCCCACGCTGGCAGGGTGGGTCTCTGCTCCCCGCGCTCTTTGTGTGCCGTGTTGTCGTGGATGCTGCTCCTCCTGGGCTCTCAGGGGGGGCTTCGTTCACCGCTCCTCCTCATTAGAGGAGCTCCCTTTAGCAGGATTTCTGCTCCTTGTTTTATTTCGGCTTCCTCCACACACCCTTCTCTTCTTCTGTCAGCTGTTTTCATGAAGACACACATTAACCAAACAAAATATGACACGTAGAACATTCCCTAACGTTGAATGATCCTTTGTGATATTTATTGCTGTATCGCTCTCATTATTATTTGTCCCCCCCCCCCAAAAAAAAACACGATTAACAGGGCCTTCCTCGTTCCGTGTTTTGGTGAAGGTTCTTTGCAGGAACCTCCTGGGTGTGGCCTCAGAGGAAAATGGCCACTGTGTAAATATGGTCGGTTGTGTTCATCTGAATGATTCCTCCTTTTCTGCGTCTGCGCTCCAGATGGCAGGAGGTGCAGCTGCCGTCCACCTATCGGCATGTCTCTGATTCCTGCAGCCTTTGTGCTTGACATGCTGAGGTGTCCTGATGCACAGGTGGCGAGCCTCCTCCATAGCCAATCGGCAGTCCTGCGGGTTTTTATTCTTAGATGCCTCGTTTGCTCAGGTATCCCTTAAAAGCACGGACGTATCACAGACTTCAGGCCTGTTGCTACTCTCAGCATCAGCTAAAGACAAATCTGATCTCATTCGCAGGGCAGAAAAACAGTTTGGCTCCTAATATAATATTCATTTAGATCTGAAGACATTCTCATTTTAACATGTTTGCATGGCTATTTATGAATATTTTGATGTACTCTTTGTTTTGCTTTTGCCTGAATGGTGCCCACATAGCTGCCTATTCTTTGGCAGGGCTGCCATGTGTTGACGAGGGACGTCCCGATCAGGTGTTTTTGCCCCCGAGTCCGAGTCATTTGATTTTGAACCGATACCGAGTCCCGATCCGATACTTCTTTAATACATAACAAAAAATAAAGACGAGTGAAGAAACGGATCCAGGATGTCCCTTATTTTCTATTTTATCATCTTATTCTAACATTTAATTCTTAAACAGAGCACTTCTGTGGCGCAGCTTGAACATTGTAGTAATAAACTTTGGACTTGGACTAGTGCAACAGGAAATATTACATTTGAATGTTTAGAATGAACTGAACAGCAGCTCAATCGCCATGTTTCTCTCATCCACTTCAGAATATGTCCTTGCACGACTAAGCGTCTTTGAGTTTTCAGAAAAGCGCTATATGAATAAAATGTATTATTATTATTATTATTATGTCAAGCTGCTTCCGTGTTTAGCTAGCATTCAACCAATAGTGTCACAGGAAGTGATGTCACGCCGCACGCATTGCCATCTCTGTCTGGAGTAGGGAGGTCTCACTCTGTGCCAGAGCGTAACTCCAGGTCTGACTAAAAGTATTAACAGTAATGATCCATACCTGTCCCAGTCCTGATCAGGAGCTAACGTCCGATTCCGATCGAGTCCACAAGTTCGGAATCGGGCCCGATTTACAATAACAAGATCAGGAAACATCGGGACGTCCCGAGTTGTGACCCTCAGCTTCATGCGACATTTTTACAAGCTGCTGGCTGGAAGGGAGGAACGGCCGAGCAGCAGGCAGGTGTCAGCAGTGCTGAGTCCACGCCGCAAAAGTGTTGGTGCAAGCAGAGGCGAGGGGGGGGTCATAATCAATGGGTGAATTATTGATGTGACCCTCCCCCATGCACGCACACACACACGCACACACACACACACCCCACTGATGACCGAGCCGTTCTTTGCTGTGTGCAGAATCAGGTGTCGTACATATCGGCTCTGACTTCCTGTTTCCAGTTGATAGAAAGCTTAATCTTAATATGCTGAGTTCGAGGCTCTGCCATTAAACCCCTCATCGCTTTAATCTTCCTCTGCCTCGGCGATCCAAACCACAGCTCTGGCGCTCCATGGCAGCCGCTGCTCGTTCACGAGGAAGACTGTGGTGAAGATAAAGACGCAGGTTTCCTTTTCTAATTGAAGGAAGAGGTGTCCAAACCTTCTGATGTAATCCTGTGAAGGTCACACACTCGGTTTACCATTCCGCTCTTAGACTTAAAAAAAAGTGAGGTGAATTTAAAAAGCCTTTGGAAGTAAAACACTAGCAAGCGATGATGGAAGAACATTTTAATTGAATGTTAAAAGGGAATTAGGTAAAACGACTCTACAACGTTTCATTGGATGTTAAAATATTGCCCCTGAATGTAATCCAGTCTGCTTCTCTGGTTATTATGGCGCTTTGGGATTTAATTTAAGATAAGCATGCACATCGTAAAATAATAACTTTCCTTCCAACATGTGTAATAACAGTGTGCTTCAGATGAACAACATTCAGCCCTGATAGGAAGACTTAACGCTATAAATGGCTCATGACTCATCTCTGATCAGTTATCTGTCTACACCGTCCACGATCCGCCCACCAGGACGGCACCTTTCTAAATCTAAACCCCTTCACACAAAACACAAACACAACCGGTAGATAATAGAATACCCGACGAATCCGGAGCATCAACTCCATCACATCCCGAGAGTCACGTTTTATTTAGCTTTGGTCTGATTAGTTTCGCCAAACTATCGGGATCCACAATTACTTCATCCCTCAAGGTTTGAGGGAGATTAGTCTTCCATGTTTAAAGGAAACCAGGTCTTAGTATTGATTAGCAAAGCAGCGCAAACAACTGAAGCCATTGTGAAAGTCAGATGCTTTTTACACCCATCCACAGGCTGATAGCTGAAGGGGTCATGCTGCTAATTATTCACATGACCACAAAACATGCCATGAAAACTGGGTCATTTGCAGCATTTGACGAAATGACTTTCTGGGGAAGTCTCAGTTTGACACAATATTTTCTTTCTATACATTTTTATCCACCACAGACAATAATGAAGCCTTTTGATGCCCATTGGTGCTTCACTTTAGTCAGTTTTCATATATTTAAACCTTTAGAAAAACAACTCAAAGCAAAATCAATTTGTTCACGTTAGACTGAAGACTCTTGTTCCATTTGTCCTCAAATTATTCTATTTACCTGTTGAACGTAATAGTTTAATACTGACAGTAAAATGAACTAGAAACGCACTCAGAGAGCGCAGACCTCCGCCGAGCAGCTCATTCCTCTCCTAACTGGATCTAATGCATCCACATGGTGATCTGGATCAACACCAAAAGGTTCTAGATTGTTCTTGTTATCTTTATACACCAACCATGGAAATTAAAAGTCAGTCATATTTCTATGCTTTTTATGTCCGTAAATGGAGTTTTAATGTTAAAATTAAATATTTGTTACTGACTCCATTCTGGATCCGATCAAGATGATATTTGGTGGTAAGATAGAGGACGCCCCCCACCCCCACCCAACACGACTGTGTCGAATTCCATAAACATCGGTCAATAATCAACCGAGATATTGAGCAATTGACTGCAATGTTAACGGAAATTTCAAACTGATCCATTAGAAAGTCAGTAGAAAATATAGTTGGACACCCCCTACATTAATTTGCTTCATGAACTAAGACAAGATAGAAGATAATAATGAGGAGATGTTGGTCGGTGGAGACAGAGAATGTCTCGTCCATGCACGAGGACTGCTATTGATGGCTATGACTGGGCTACTCTGCTGTCTGCTCAGATCTGTCTGGGAATGACTCTATTCCTCTGTATCCTTTAATCCAGCACGCCTGCATAATCTGTGGCTCATCTTCAGGAAGGTCACAAGAACCAACTTTAAAATCTGCATTAGAGTTATGCAGTTATGTACTGTATATAGTATGTACAGTATGGGCAGTGTATATTCATGCTGTAGCGATCCAAGTGTTGCAGCGTTGCAAATCTAATGCTGACGCAAAGGGGTACAGGGAGAATTAGGATTAGGTCATAGTCAGGATTGAGATTAAACAAATTGTGTGTGTGTGTGTGTGAGAGAGAGAGAGAGCCTTTAAACATTTTCTGAGCAAACAACAGCACAGATGGTCAATGACTGTGACGCTATTATGTCACCATGGCGACCAAGAGATTTGGCGCCAAAAAAGCCTTAGCGCTAAACATCTGAGGTGAATAAAATAAATCAATCAATACCAACATGCAGTTCTGTTTCTGAAAGTCAGCCTGGCTGGTTCCCAGGAAGATTTACTAAATGTGTCAATGCTAGCGCACGTAGCGACCGGCAGCAGAACCTATGGGCTCGCCTGTTCTGAGCTTTTGTCATGTTTTAATGTTTTAATATTTCTCGTGTATTTTCAAAATGAGCAGTTATATTTATGAGACTGGGGGAGATGTTTTCCTTTTGCTGCGCTGGCAGGGAAGTGTGAAGCTGTTCTGCAGAACCCACATTCTGGAGGTCATTACTCGTGAATGTGTTGAATTCAAGTCCATAATGAGTCTAGAACTTAAACACGGATCAATCAGCACCTTCTCAGACGTGCTGCTGCAGCACTAAAATCTAGGAGCTGAAACATCTCAGCTGTTTGTGCTGCATCTCAAGCATCCAGAGCAGAATGAGAAAGAGAACTTGGTTTAATGAAGCGTATTAAAATAGCATCCAGAAATGGTCCTGAAGTGTTTGGAGCAGCCGATGCGTATAAAGTCAAAGCTGCAGGCAGACGAGGACGTCAACCTGGACAACGTGTCCAACCGTTGGAGACGTGAAAAGGACACAGGACAAATGAGGTTATATGCTGTATTTTGGAGACGAGGAGTTCCACATGAATGAATGAATGAATGAATTTTGTTTTCGAACATGCATAAAAATATGTAAGTATTTGTACATACGAAAGAAAGAAATACTGATAAAAAACAAAAGACACAACAAAATGCAGCACAAAAGGAGTAGGAAGAAGAGGAATACTTATTTAAAAAAATGTCCTATTATTCAGTTTATGGCAAAATATTCAACATAAATACTTGTATTAATAAACCATAAAATACTATCATATATAAATAAAACAATATATATACCGGTACTCATCATCATCCAAAGTTAACACCTTTCCTCTTCTGTATACTTGTTCAGAAAAAACATTTTGTACCTCCTTTGCTTGTTAATTGTATGTTTTATTTGTTGATTTTATCTCTTGTTTTTATGTTTTTTAATATACTCTTGTGCACTTTGAGGTTTGCTTCCAAATATAAAGTGCGTTCAACATAAATTGTATTGTTATGATGCTGCTCACATTTGTCCGAGGGTCTGCTCAGGGAGTTCGTGTGTTTGCTCAGACACACGAAAAATTAGAGGGAACATTGCTGATAACCCTCTGAGGTCTGACATAATCAGGTACCTTATCTTTTCAGTGCGATTATGGATTTTTTTTATTGCTTACATGGCTAGTGCCCCACCTAGCCTGGACCCTCACACAAACACACTAAAGGGTTGAATTATCTTTGCAGAAAGAAAATCATCTCTTGTACCACTTCTTCTTGGCCCTCTTCTTTTGGAGCTGCTGCTGACGGTCCTCTAGCTGGGACATCAAGGCTGTCTTCTTCTCTTCCCAATCCTTCTTCATCGGGGTCTCGTTTAGAAGCTTGTTCTCCGCCTCAGCCTCCTTCAGAGTCGCAGTCAGGGTGTTGCGTCTGTTTGACACAACGCTGCTTGTCACTGTTGTGAATAGAAAACACAACGTTGAACTGCTAAAGGTTCCGAGGAATCTCAAGGGCACTGGTGTATTTCTGAACAAGCATCCCACACCTCTCTGTCAGATTGTTTGTGACTTGTTCCTTCCTCTTTCGGCTCGACCCGTCAGGGGTCGCCACCGCAAAGTCGATTTCATGCTTAATTCTGGCGAAGTTTCACGCCGGATGCCCTTCCTGCAGCAACCCTCTGCATTTAGACGCACGCAAAGTCTTTCCAGCGCTCTGTTCTAGTTATTCAATTTCAATTCAATTCAAAACACTTTATTTTGTCCCCCGGGGGCAATTTAAAAGCAAGGAAGAGCAGCGTTGCTAATAACAAACAGGACATACACAACATAATACCACATAGTATTCAGCAGCAGCCACTGGCAAAGTGCTGCGTACGTAATAAGGTCATTTAGGGATATGCAACAGGACTACATAGCAGCCCTGCTGTGTGTTATGCTACGTATTCAACCCTCCTCTGGGTTCTGCAGCGCGGACAGCGTGGACTGATGGGAGCCACTCGAACACCGAGTTGAGAGTGCGCAAAGGGACCTGTAGGATCCGCCGGCCGGGGCGAGTTATTTGTTGGTTCTAACAGGGTGTCCGGTGATTTTGGAGCAAACTTTGGCAATGGAATACAGGCGTGATTGATCTGAATGAATGAACAGAATGAAACCAGCAGCTGAATGAGAAAGTGAGGACTCTCTGTTCACCAATAACAGCTCCTACGGTCAGAGAATTGGGAGTTTGGGTCGTGTGAGTAGACTATCTATTGACTCTAATCAAGGTCAATAGCCCTAAGAGAGTTCCCTGATCGTGTGCTGAACCCACTGATCATCTGAACATCAGGCCTGAATGAGCCAGCTCAGTCTGAGACGATGGACAAGGACTATTTATTGAAGAGAGGCTCGATCCATTTACATCTGGTGACTCTGGGGTTCCGTGTCGATCCACACATCTTATTCTTGAGTTCAGATAATGAGACATGTGGGTGAGGTGGAGGATGTGAAGACACAGATGTGTGGATTCATTTTCCACACAGTTCCCGAGAGGAGCTTGGCTTTCATTCATCCGATCATCGTGAACTTGAATTGACCTTTTAGTACCTGATTAGACTCCTTGGAAATGCAATGAAAGTAATACCGAATGAAAACTTTATATTACCAGCATCTCTATTGCGGAGTGTACTTCCTGTTTGACACAAACGTCAATGGAATTCCCTCATTTTACAAGATGCAGTGGAACCGTCACTGCTTTATTGGCAACAAACTGGAATTGCTGTTGTGTTTCTTTGATGTATTGGGATTGGACAATTGTTGATGGTGTCTTTAATGTTCACATTAACATAATCTTAACCTGCCACTGTTAATTATGATTATTGTTATTCAATTAAATTTTATTTCTATAGCGCCAGATCACAACAGGAAGTCATCTCAAGGCACTTTACAGGTGTAGCAGGGAAAGACAGAACCCAACTTGACCCACAAGAGCAAGAACTTTGGCGACAGAGGCAAGGAAAAAACTTCCCTTTAACAGGCAGAAACCTTGGACAGAACCTGATGGACGGCCATCTGTCTGGACCGTTATTATATTGTTGTTGTTGCTGAGATTTGTAGGGCTTGTAAATGTAGCATTGAAGACAATAGGGAGGCTTTAGCTTCCTGTCCGGTCCGTGTGCAGTGGAACTGAGGAGCTATTGATCCATGAGCAAGTGATCAATGGCTAATCTCTGTTATTGGTGTGTTTTCCAGTTATTTCAACTAAACAGAACCTTAATCAAACCGAGGACTGATCCTTTTTGCTCTGTATTTTATTCTCTGGCATCACTTGAGGCGCCACACTGGGTCGTGTGGGTGTCAGCGTGGCAACCTAAATACAGAGGGAGACATAAAGCAACTAGGAAGGAAAGGTTACCAGGTTACCACAGAGAGCGAACGCGTCGCTCTGGGTCGTAACCCAAAGGGAAGATTTCCCAGAGCACCAAGCCAGCGGTGGCCTTGATCCTGCCTGATTAAAAACCATGTTGTCTAACCGTTGCCTTTCCACGAGGAGACAGGTGTGTGTGCCTTTAATAATCTCCCAGACCCACGTCCATGTCCTAAAAATAACAGATATTATTAAACTAGCGATATTC
Source organism: Brachionichthys hirsutus (assembly GCF_040956055.1). Lineage (NCBI taxonomy): Eukaryota > Metazoa > Chordata > Actinopteri > Lophiiformes > Brachionichthyidae > Brachionichthys > Brachionichthys hirsutus. Next base: position 6,194,602 of record NC_090919.1, read on the forward strand.
ATTAACCCTTCTCCACCCAGCGAAAAGCCATTTTCCATGTGAGACGAGGCTAACTCGAATCGTTCTCTTGTCAATAACATATATATTATGTGTGTGTGTGTGTGTGTGTGTGTGTCCTGCAAGTCTGACAAGATAGCATGATATATTATATCATAAAGGCACAAAGTATGTCCGTTATATCTCTAATTACCTCTCATTTCTCAGTTAGAGCGCAAATGAAGACATTTGGGATTTCCTTACATTTAAATTGGTTCTTTACCTCGCGTGTCGGCGTTACGCTCCAAAATGTTGATTTGTTGAGGCCCAGACTCATGAAAACACTGACACGCGTTTGCATTAAGTTCAAATTGACAATTTCTTATCTGGAAAAAGCCTGTTGATGCTCCGTTCCCGAGTGGAGGGGTGACATCGGGTGAAATTCACAGGAAGCACTTGGCCTCGGAAGAATGAAAGGACATTCTGAAATGACAAGGCCCGTTGTGCGCCGGAGACACGACAGCTCACTGAGCATCCAGAGTGGAACACGGAAAGACCAACGCTATTCATGGGAACAGAAAGATGGCCTTGTTACGCAAGAGCCTCGACTGCGACTCGCGTTCCCGCTGCCAGTTGCTTCTCAGAAGTGGCGGAGAGGAAAGAAGGCCGCGTTGTCATCGAGATCTCTGCGATCTTCGTTAATGCTTTGGTCAAGTATGTGGTATAATGGAGGGGTCAGAGGGGGGGGGGGTGTCTCCTCCACAGCCCGAGCTTGCAGAAGGTCGGCTTGCTCAGACTGACAGTCTATTAGAGTCACTGCTTCATTTCCGCATTGACTGATTTATACCCTAAACCTCCTCAATGCTACAGACATTACTCCTGATCCAGATGGCCAGCGGCTGCATTCACTTACTGTGGAATGAGTGAATGCGGGGGAAGCATTCGTGTGAATGGCCGGGAAGCATTCATGTGAATGGCAGGGAAGCATTCGTGTGAATGCCCGGGAAGCATTTGTGTGAATGCCCGGGAAGCATTCGTGTGAATGCCCGGGAAGCATTTGTGTGAATGCCCGGGAAGCATTCGTGTGAGTGGCCGGGAAGCATTCGTGTGAATGCCCGGGAAGCATTCGTGTGAATGCCTGGGAAGCATTCGTGTGAATGGCCGGGAAGCATTCGTGTGAATGCCTGGGAAGCATTCGTGTGAGTGGCCGGGAAGCATTTGTGTGAATGCCCGGGAAGCATTCGTGTGAATGCCCGGGAAGCATTCGTGTAAATGCCCGGGAAGCATTTGTGTGAATGTCCGGGAAGCATTTGCGTGATTGGCCGGGAAGCATTTGTGTGAATGTCTGGGAAGCATTCGTGTGAGTGGCCGGGAAGCATTCGTGTGAGTGCTCGGGAAGCATTTGTGTGAATGGCCGGGAAGCATTCATCAACCAGGGTGACGTCATCAATTTAATTAAAGTAAAATAATGAGAGAAAAGCAATGCCTCACCTCTTCCTCTCCTAGGGGACAACCGTTACACGAAATATAATCGAAATCAGGTAAAACATTTTTGAGTTTTAAATACAAACAAAATTACATTTAAATTAATTCACAATGATCAAAAAAGGCTCATAAATGCAGTTAAAACACAAAATATTCCATCAGGGTCTTCATTTTAGAAATGCAGCCTCATGGGTTGGGTTAGCAGGAGCTAACGTAGCATTGCCAGTTTCTCCCTTTTCTGGATAAATGCAGAGTTGCATCAGGAATGTCATCTTTCATCCCTCTCTAGAAAAGGTAGGGATGAAAGTGAGCAGAAGTAAAACAGAGTACATGTGTGTAAATGAGAAGGTCCCAGGGGGGACAGTGGGGTTACAAGGAATAGACGTAAAGAAGGTAGAGGACTTCAGGTACCTCGGGTCAACAGAGCAGAGTGATGGAGAGAATGTGGAAAGGAGGTGAAGAATCATGTGCAGGCAGGCTGGAACGGGTGGAGGAAAGTATCAGGTGTGCTCTGTGATAGGACGAAGGGACAGGTCCACAAGACAGTGGTGAGGACAGCCATGATGGACGGCTTAGAGACAGTGGTGAGGACAGCCATGATGCACGGCTTAGAGACAGTGGTGAGGACAGCCATGATGGACGGGTGAGAGACAGTGTCTTGGAGGAAAAGACAGGAGGCGGAGCTATAGGGGGAGGAGATGAAGATGCTGAGGTTCTCCTTGGGAGTGACCAGGTTGGACAGGATTCGAAATGAGACAATAAGAGTGAAGGTTAGACGTTTTGGAGACAAGGTCAGAGAGACCAGACTTTGATGGTTTGGACATGTCCAGAGGAGAGACAGGGACTATATCGGTAGAAGGATGCTGGGGGTGGAGCTACCAGGGAACAGGACTAGAGGATGACCCAGGAGAAGAGACATGGACGTAGTGAGGGAGGACATGAGAGTGGCTGGTGTTGGGGAGGACGATGCAAAGGACAGGGTGAAGTGGAGAAGGTTTGCATCGAGATGGTCGGTGAGAGCGGTCGCACCGCTGCTGAGCTCCCGGCGAGCTCCCGCATTCCACCTCGTTCACTGCTCTACAGGAGGAATCAACATCTTCTTCTGAAATCCATCCTAAAAATAATGAACTATTTTGTGCTGATCTATGCGGTAACCTTACAGGGATTAATTTTCATCGAGTCCCAGGAAGTACTTTTACCGAGGATATCGGAAAGAAATGGATCGTTTCCGTGCGCCGCTTCTTCAGCGCATTTTAAAACTCTGTGCGATCTGAAGCGGTTTCAATCCAGGAGGAGAAACGTGCACCACCTGGACGGCAGGACAGTAAGGAAAATCATCTGTATGAGTCTACTTCTGTCCGGAAATATACACCCAAACCCGGGACCCGGAGACGCGAATTCTACGTTCACGGAGACGCCGTTCGACTCGCCCTTCGTCGCCGCTCACAACATCTGGAGCAGCGACACGTGGAGGCCGCGCCCCGAGGACTTCGCGACAAACCTCCCGAGGTCAACCCAGCCAAACGCCACATCGCCCACCACCGAACCCCCCCAGCAGCAAGACGGAGACGGAGACGGAGCGGCGCAAGCTTTCTCCCTGTTTTCACTTCCGGCACTTCGCGCCGAGGGACGCAGCCACCGCGCGACGGCGCGTCACGGAATTCCCCCGGCGCAGATACGTCACGGTGACGGAAGGGGCTTCCCCCGTCCCCCTGGAAACACAGACAGGGCCACATCGAGCAGAGGCCTCGGAAATGCGGATTATTCCCCCGGAGTTTTTCGCCGCGAAGCAACGCCTGAGAGCACCAGCTGCACTCCCACCCCCCAGCTGCACTCCCCCCCCAGGTATCGGTCGGCCACTCCCTTTGTTTACAATCGATACCGCCACCCCAGCGCCCCCCTCCTGCCCAACGGCCCCACCCTACCCCATTCACCGGCGGACAATATCCCCCCATCGATACCCCCTCCTCCCCCCAGCGTCCCCCCAGAGACAGTGAATGACAAAGGCTTCTACTCCACGGAAGATATGAATAACATTTTCTCGGGGAGAGGTCTTCACATTATTCATCTCAACGTGAACAGCTTGACATGCAAATCCAAGATGTCCGAGTTAACATCGATGTTTGGCAACGGTAAGGTTGGAATTCTCTCCTTTTCGGAAACCAAACTGGATGATTCTTGTAAAGACACTGAGATTGAGATTAAGGGATACACTGTTATCAGGAAGGACAGGGACCGTCATGGGGGCGGGGTCTGCATCTACGTTAGATCAGACCTCAACTTCACCGTTCTACCAGAACTAGGAACAGACACAGAGTCTGTCTGGGTAAAAATCATTTATCCCAGAGCTAAACCTCTGGTCATTGGCGCAGTATACAGACCCCCAGACCAAAATTCATTCTATGATTTATTGGAGAAGCATGTGATCGGCTTGGGGAGCTCGGAGGTCATTCTGATAGGAGATTGTAACACCAATGTCCTTCGGAAAGACACCCCGACTTTCAAATCCTTCAGCAGCTTCTGTAATCTGCATAACTTTACCCAGCTGATCCAGCAATTTACAAGGGTAAGCACCACCTCTAGAACTATCATAGACCTAATCCTGACATCGGACAAATCTAGAATCAAAAACAGTGGTGTCATCGAGTGCAGTCTAAGTGATCACAACATGATCTTCTGCACTCGAAAAATTCATAGACCTGCAGCCCATTGCCATACCACAATAAACTGCAGAACCATGAAGCATTACTCCCCAGAAGCTCTAACAACAGCGCTGGAGGAAACTGATTGGTCTGAAACTTTAAACTCCGCCTCTGTCGAGGGGACCTGGTCTTCCTTTAAATCTGCATTTCTGTCCGTAATCGATAAGATAACACCCATAACTGCGGTTCGGGTCAGAGCCCGTACAGAACCTTGGATGAAGGGGGAAATATTGAATGCCATCAAGCTCAGAAACAAATGTTACTCTGAGTACAGAAAAACCAACAACGAGGAACTACTTGAAAAAAGCAGAAAACTACGCAATGAGGTTAACAAAATGATAAAAAATGCCAAAAAGAATTTCTTAAATGAGAACATTGAGGCAAACAAAAGCAACCCACAAAAACTGTGGGAGGCCCTAAAACAATTAGGCTGCAGCAACAGACTCCAAACAAAAACCAGTAATATCTGCATTAACTCAAGTGGTTCACTCCAGACCGACAGGTTGGTGGTAGCAAATTGTTTTAACAGCTTTTTCACCACTATTGCCACCCTGTTGGTCAGCAAACTACCCCCGCATTCAGGTCTGTACGGTTCTGACCACATCCAGACTCACTATGAGAAGCTAGGTGCTAAAAAGGACACTTTCTCTTTCACACCTGTAAATACCGTTGATGTGCTAAAACAACTAATTGCCCTTCAACCTAACAAGGCCACAGGCCTTGACAACATACCCACCCGGTTCCTCAGAGACGCAGCTGTCTCTATCGCCCCCGTGGTAACCCATCTGATAAATTTATCCATCAATCAGTGCCACGTCCCACAGGAATTCAAGACGGCGCGGGTTATCCCTCTGTATAAAAAAGGAAACAAATTAGAACCTGGCAACTACCGCCCTGTTTCCATCCTTTGTTCCATCTCAAAGGTTATGGAGAGAATAATCCAGGAGCAAATCAACCGCTACCTCGCCGAGCATAGCCTGCTCTTTGAATTCCAATCAGGCTTCAGAACATCCCACTCCACTGACACGTGCCTCATATATCTGACCGACTACATTAAGCGTGAAGTAGACTCGGGCAAGTATTGCGGCATGGTCATGCTGGACCTCCAGAAGGCCTTTGACACGGTCAACCATTCAATCCTATTGAATAAACTAGGGGCGATTGGTTTTGATAGCACATCAACAAACTGGATGAAATCGTACCTTGAGGGACGAGAACAAATGGTAGACATAAACGGAACCTTGTCCTCGTCCCTCCCGGTAAGCTGCGGGGTTCCTCAAGGCAGCATTCTGGGGCCGTTACTGTTCCTCCTATACATTAACGACATGAATGCTGCCTGTAACTGCAAATTGTTCCTGTTTGCTGATGACTCAGCACTCCTGATTTCGGGAGAGGACAAAGTGCAGGTTGAGGAGGCTCTCAGCTCTGAGCTCACCAGAATCCGTACTTGGCTTACCGATAACAAACTGTCACTACATCTTGGTAAAACCGAATCGATTCTTTTTGGGTCTAAACACTCTCTGCGTGAGATAAATGTTAATGATTTCTTGGGTCTAAACACTCTCTGCGTGAGATAAATGTTAATGATTTCAAGGTCACAGTCGATAATACAGTCATCTCCAGCAAAGAAGAGATTACCTATTTGGGCTGTGTTCTTGACAAATACCTGTCTGGCGATAGTATGGCAACTAAGGTGATCAAAAAAGTCAATCAGAGAACAAGATTTTTGGGCAGAATGTCTGCTTTTGTCAACAAAAGTGCTCTCCGGACGCTTGCTGCAGCCCTCGTTCAGCCCCTCTTTGACTATGCTAGCACCTCCTGGTATTCAAACATCAAAATGTCCCTGAAAACCAGGCTCCAAACCTCCCAAAACAAACTGATTCGGCTACTCCTCAATCTGGGGCCCATGACCCACCTTCTTCCTGGACATTTTGCTAGCCTAAAATGGCTCAGGGTAGAAGACAGGGTTAAACAACTCAAAATGGGATTGGCATTTAAAATAGTCAATGCAGCTCTGCCCTCAGTCCCCTCAATCCCTGCATACCTGACGGAACACCTCCACAGATTTAGTGACACCCACAGCCACAACACTAGAGGGAGCTCAAACAACAACCTGATTACCCCCTCCTATAGGACTAACATGGGTAAATCATCTTTCTACAATACGGCCACCCAAGGGTGGAACGGTTTGACTCCCGCCCTCAAAACATGCACCTCTTTGGCCTCCTTCAAAAAGGCCCTAAAAATACACCTTTCAGGGGGACAGAAACGGAGATAGTCATCACGACTCTCTCCGGGTCAAACCCCCCCTCCTTTTTTTTTTTTTGTCCACCCATGTTGCACGTATTAATTGCTTTAGTAATTTATTGTAATTTATGTAAGTTATTTATTGTCATCTCGCATCAGTGGTGTAATTTATTTTAGATTAATTGTTAGTTTGCACTGGCGGTGTAATAACATTTTATTTTTGTCTTTCTAATGTTACGTTGCATCAATTGCGTAATTTAATATTGGATTTATTTTTATTTGTATTGTTATTTGTATTGTTTTTTGTGGATGATTTATGTACGAAGGACTTTCAACGGAAACAAGCCCGCAAGGGCTTTTTTGAAATGCTCCTCTTAGACAGGATGTTTGACGTTATTTGTACTGTAATACATGCTACTGTTTGACTGTACTTGTACTGTAATACATGCTACTGTGTGACTGTACTTGTACTGTAATACATGCTACTGTGTGACTGTACTTGTACTCTAACATTCTATCTAATAAATATATTCATCATCATCATCATGATTTGCTGTGGAGACATCTCACGGGACAAGAAGACAGGACAGTAGTAGTCGTGTCTTTATTCTAGACAAACACGCCTGCATGTATTTTACATTTATGTGTAATATCCGTCGTCCCCTTTAGCCTGTTTAGAATTGAGATTCAAATTCCGTGGTTTGCTTTTTATTCCTGATGGACAGATGGTGTCTCCATTGACACTTTATAACAGCAGCTTTGTGTGACGATTGCATTCACACGAGTTAAACTTCATCTCAATGACACACGGAACACACAACTCACCGGCAGGCAGTGGAACTCGATGCAGATGGAATCTCATGGCTCCTTTCCCACTGAGTGTCTCTGCAGTCACCCCCAAGCCTCCGTCCTACTTGGACACATGTCCTGTCTCGCCCTGAGAGGACGAGGATGTTTGCGCCTCAGACAGTTGGAGAACAAACCAAAGAAAAGCACGAATCCAGTGTGTTTTCATGATGTGTGAATGACCCTCTATGACCCGGCTCCACCCCTCCAGCAGCCCCGCCCCCACTCTAGGGTGGAGGATGTGGTGATAATCTCACCCCCTGCATCCATTATTCAATACCTGATGGAGGATTGTGTGTGTGCGTGTAGGTGTGTGTGTGTGTGTGTGTGTGTGCGTGAGCGAGCTTTGAGGTAAGGGAATAGTGGGTCCAAATGCCATTTTTTACATTAATTCTTTGACTTTTCCCTTTTCCTGATTTCATGACGTAATCAGTAGCCCAGCCCAGCAAGCTGTGGCGCCACCTGGTGACATAGATGTCTCACTGCAACAAGAACACAGACACCACAGTGATGATGTCATCAATGAAAATCTAAAGAGGACTTGTTTTATATCTTATACAGGATATATATATATAAGTATTAAATAAATTCTTTATATATATATATAGCCAGCATGTTTTTTTTTTTTTTTTGATAGCAACATAACAGACGGATCTTGATGAAATCTTCAGAAAATGTTGGGAATTTTACCAGGAAAAGACGATAACATTTTAATGATGATCCAGAAGAGATCCTGGATTCTGGATCGCTTTGAGATTTTTGTTAACATTGCAGTCAATGGAGCTTCAAAATGTGTTCCTCAATATCTCGGTTGATTATTGACCGATGTTTATGGAACATGTCATGGGTGGGGGGTCTCTATCTCACCACCGAATCAAAAGCCCTGGATCCAGAAGAATCCACACAAAGTGTGCCATTTGTGATTGACTTCTAACTCAATGGGAATTCTAATGTTCAAGGTTTGTTTTTGTTTTAATGGTTAAGGAATCTAAAAATAGAGATCCAATAAATGCAGGACAACCATTTTAGCTGTAAATCAAAATATGGGTTAATCAATACTTCTATTTGTTTGATCTTGGAGTTCACAGGGATGTAGAAGGTGTAAGTTGATTTATGGAATGCAGATATCTTTGTGTAACATTCCTCCCGAGAAAACAGCAAATCTGTTGGATCCGAAAAAATGTTAAACAAATGAATTCACTAAAGTATTGTGTGTTCTTATATTACACTTTATTTGTTTTGTTTTAAGTACTACTTAGATCTTTCACAGGGGGGGGGGGGGGGGCAGTTACACAGAACCTTGGATACCCACTCAGCAGAGTGGTGAGTGGGGCTCAGGCCAGGGAGGGGCCACTTCAACTTTGATGTGGATCAGAGATTCGGGATCTCCGAGGATTATCTGGGATTTTCGTCTCGCTTCTCCTGCTTTTCTTCAGATGAGATGGTTTTTTTCTACATTTTCAGCAGCACCAAAAACTACTGACCCAATTTCCAGGAACCTTTGTGGAACAGTCCGAGGTCAGTCGGTCAGGCAAGCTAAATCTGTAAAGAAATATATATATATTCAGCACATTTTGCATGATATACAAGTTAATAAGACGTCCCAAAAATCTCACAAACGATTGATGCATGTTTCGTTTTATATTTTCCTATATCACAGATTGCAGTTTCGCTGTTTACTCTCATTACTCTCATTGCATGAAATATCTGACAAAGAAAATGTGTTTTGCTCTCAGAACGGATGAACGCTGTAAATCCTCGGAAGCTGGGCGGAGCTTGTTGATGAACGCTAATCTGCTCCTGAGATATGGAAGAGAGATTATTTCAATACGCCCAGGACTCACTGCACTCGTATAGAATTGCATATCGATACAGATGGGCGATTCAAACTGATGACGCTGAACCCGTAATTCCAACGATGCCGTTTCTTAAATATTTCACTTGACCCTGACGTCTTGTCTGAAAGCTGCACCATGGCAACCGTGACTGCTTCGCCAGGCCCTGCACACAACTGGGAGACTAGTAGCGACCAATGAGGACAACTCGGCAGACATGACATCATCCCTCGCTGCTGCAGCAGACCTAGCATGAGCGCTGCGCACGCTAATCATGAAAACCTTGTTGAGCATAACTCGCTCCCTCTGTGGATCAATTTAAATGAACGTGTGCATGAATGATGACGATTTCATCATTGCTGATACCGGGTGGCGTAGTGGGTGGCGCAGTCGCCTCACCGCAGGAGGTTTCCGGGTTCGATTCCTGTCTCCAGAGTTCGCATGTCCTCCCCGTGTCTGCGTGGGATGGGCTCGAGCAGCGCACGTGACCCGCCAGGCGGATAACGCGGCTGGGGACGAGACCATTGAGGTCGTCTGCGGGAAAATGGATCGATTGCTGATCGATTTTGAAACGGCAGCACATGTCTCCAGCTGAGAGACATTGGCCATCTAGAGGTGGAGGTGGCGCCGGCCCTTGGGGAATGGCGCCGTTGGTTGGACGGCACCAAGCAGCCTTTCTTCATCTGGACTGATCACAGCAATCTGGAATCGATTCAGTGGGCCCATCGGTACGTTCCACCCGGGACTTTCTTCTTCGGGCGGAGTCCAAGGAACTGTTACGCAGGTTTCGTGTGCCTTCAAGATGCTGAACATCATAAATCCTGCAGAAGTTGGATTAAATCTACCCGTTCCGTGTTTCTAAGCCCACCCGGGAGCGTCCTCGGATACCCGATGGGCTAACAGCAACTCTGTCCGTTGGCTCCGTCGTCCTGGACAGGACTATGAGGACGCGGAGAACGTCCCCGAAACAACCAAGAGGTGGAGGTCAACGGGGACGTCTCCGATGGCTTTCCTGTGTGTGTGTGTGTTCATATGTGTGAGTAAATATGTGTGTGTGTGTGTGTGTGTATACGTGTGTGTGAGTAAATATGTGTGTGTGTGTGTGCGTGTGTATACGTGTCTGTGTATACACGTGTTCATATGTCTGTGTATATGTCTGTGTCTGTGTGTGTGTATATTTGTGTCTGTGTATATACGTCTGTATGTTCAAATGTGTGTTTGTAAATGTGTGTGTGTATATGTGTGTGTGTATATGTATGTGTGTGTAGGTGTGTGCGTGTATATGTGTGTGTAGGTGTGTGTATGTCTGTGTGTATATGTGTCTGTGTGTGTGTGTGAATGTGTGTGTATATGTGTGTAGGTGTGTGTGTCTGTGTGTGTATATGTGTGTATGTGTACTCTGGGTCACTCACCCTTCATTGTCTGTTTTTTGCACGAGTCTGATTCTAGGTCAGTAGAAATGACTCCTCTATTTTTGTCCATGTAATCCCCTCTAAGGATACACACACCCTAGTGTGCGTGTATCCGTGTGTGTGTGTGTGTGTGTGTGTGTGCGCGCCTGCATCACAGTACGCTAATACCTCCAGCGCGTTACACACACTAATCCACGCACAGTCGGCAAGACTGTCCAGCACGTCCCTCCCTTTCCCAATCTCTCACACAGACTCACACACACACACACACACACGCTCTTCTTGGTGCCGACGCGCGTCATACACACATTGGATATATGTCGCCTCTTCGGGAGCACCCATGAGCGCCGGCGTGGCTTTGGGAGCTGCGGGCCAGGTGAGCTTTGATTGGCAGCTCAGCAAATCAATATCTGATCCATGCTGGATGGCGTGTGTTTATATGTGTGTTTGTGTACATGTACGTGTGTTTGGGTACGTGTGTTTTTTTTTTTAAACTTTGAAATTATTTTATATTATTTTATATTACATAGATACAACAAAAAACACAGAACACGTGAGGGCAAGGTCATTACAATAATATGGTACAATTTGTAAAAATGATAAGAAACATATCAGGTACATTTCAAAACAAAGTCATTCAACGAGGGTCTTTAAGGGTATAACAGTCCCATTTATTTGTGTGTGTGTGTGTGTTTGTACGTGTGTTTTTGTGTGTTAGTAACGAATGTTTGTGTACGTGTGTTTGTACGTGTGTTAGTGTACGTGTGTATGTGTACGTGTGTTTGTACGTGTGTTTGTACGTGTGTTAGTGTACGTGTGTATGTGTACGTGTGTTTGTGTACATGTGTTTGTATAAGTGTGTGTTTGTGTACTTATGTTTGTACGTGTGTTTTTATGTATTAGTGTACGTGTCTATGTGTACGTGTGTTTGTGTACATGTGTTTGTATAAGTGTGTGTTTGTGTACTTATGTTTGTACGTGTGTTAGTGTACGTGTGTTTGTACGTGTGTTTGTACATGTGTTTGTATACGTGTGTGTTTGTGTACGTGTGTTTGTATACGTTTGTTTGTATACGTGTGTTTGTATGTGTATTTGTGTACATGTGTTTGTACGTGTGTTAGTGTACGTGTGTTTGTGTTTGTGTACGTGTGTTTGTACGTGTGTGTGTACGTGTGTTTGTGTACGTGTCTTAGTGTACGTGTCTTTGTACATGTGTTTGTGTACATGTGCTTGTGTACGTGTGTTTGTATACGGGTGTTGGTGTACGTGTGTTTGCACATGTGTGTTTGTACATGTGTTTGTGTAAGCGTGTGTTTGTGTACGTATATTTGTACGTGTGTAATTGTGTATCGACTCGATGGAGTTGTTGAACTTGCTCGTCTCTGTTCAGTCACCAAACGGCTCAGATAAAAATTTAAACACTCAAATTGTAGCAAAATCAGAATCAAACTAGAATTTAAAATGTAGATTTTAAGATGTTTTAAACAATTCTACATAATGGTGTCATCCAGCGTGAACTCCCTGTGACCCGCCTCCGTTGTAACGTCTCCTCTCTGCTTCTTCCGGTGGGCCAACGTGCGACTCTAAATTAACGCTCGCTCATTGTCTGCTGGGATAGGCTCCGCCCATGATCCTGCAAAGGATAAGTCTGAAATGAACGGATGGTTCTGCATGTTTGTTCTACTTTTAGAATCCATCCAGTATTTCCAGGTGCAGCTGAAAGGTCGTTCTAAAAGCGCATTGAGCTCACTTTGGCTAGTTTAGCTGTGCTAAACAGAGATTCTATCTCCACTGCAGAGCCGATGTGCTTTTATTATCACTTCTATTTAATGTACGTACTTAAGATTGGTGAATGCAGAATTGTTGTTTACAGCCTGCTTGATTTAGATTTTAAAAAAACGACACGGACAGGAAATCAGAATTTGACCTTTGTTTATTCCAGGTTTACTCAGACATGGTAAAAAGAAAACATGCTGCACAATCCTTGGAACAATTCGATTTAGGTCTTAAAACTATGCTGATGCTGCAAAGTTTAACGCATAGTTAAACTTTGTTTGTATTTTACTTTGAGGTTGGTTTTCTTTCCTGACAGACTAATGTCAAAACTGGGACGAGGTCGGGTGTATCCAAATGCCTTTTCTATCACCTCAGAGACTTTTGAAGACGCTCTTAACCCGGACTCTAACCCGCACTTACATTCTGAACTACAAACACTTTACTTGTCAGTAGGGCAGCGTGCCTGAAAGGCAAAATGCAGGACACAAGTTAGCATGATTATATAAAAAGTAACATTAATTAATCCAACTGGAAGCAAACTCCGAAGGTGCTTTCACACTGCACCAGGAGGACTCGGTTCCTTTGGGAGCAAATTTCTGCATTTATATTGAGTTGAAAGGTCTGCGTTCACACCGATTTCTTCACGAAACGAATTTTCGGAGCAGCGTCGCGTGGCTGAAAGTAGAAGGGGAAGTCCCGCCCTCTCCCATGTTTAGTTAATAAAATCTACACACAGCGGTACATATTTCACCGCTTTTAGTTTTTCTGGTAACTGAGCTTCCCCTGCAGAGCAGCTCGGAGTGCTCGCTGTACTTCCTCTACCGGAGACGCACCGCGTAGCGTCACTACGGACAGCTGATCCTGCCCTTGCTCCGCCGAAAGGAACCGAGACCCTCCTTTTCAGGCAGACTTTTTTTTGATCCTCTCTAGAGTCCGGATGCGCGTTCACACTGCCCAAACGGAGCGGATTATCCGAGGAAAGGAACTCTGGTCAGTTTAAAAGGGAGCAAACAGCGGCAGTGTGAAAGCACCCTGAGTTTCCACTGGTTTCAAGTGGGAGCAGCTGCTGTTTCACAACTAGAGGGCAGTATTTTATAGGTTGTGTGATCCCATTAAGGACAAATTAAATGATATTGCAGTTTTATGTTGACTTCTATTTGTCCCTCGGGTTCCTTCAGAGAAGCTGCTCAATTGTTGAAGCCGTTTACTTTACACACACACACACTCGAGCGCAGTCTCAGCAGCGGTGCAGACGTTTCGCTCTGATGGAAACAGTAATAAACCAACATTTTGAACATGCCGTTACTGGTTTTGGACATGCTGTTACTGGTTTTGGACATGCAGTTACTGGTTTTGGACATGCTGTTACTGGTTTTGGACATGGCGTTACTGGTTTTGGACATGCTGTTACTGGTTTTGGACATGCCGTTCCTGGTTTTGGACATGCCGTTCCTGGTTTTGGACATGCTGTTCCTGGTTTTGGACATGCTGTTCCTGGTTTTGAACATGCTGTTCCTGGTTTTGGACATGTTACTGGTTTTGGACATGCTGTTACTGGTTTTGGACATGCCGTTCCTGGTTTTGGACATGCCGTTCCTGGTTTTGGACATGCTGTTCCTGGTTTTGGACATGCTGTTACTGGTTTTGGACATGCAGTTACTGGTTTTGGACATGCTGTTACTGGTTTTGGACATGCAGTTACTGGTTTTGGACAGCTAATGCTGACATTTCTGCCGTTGTGATGCTTCACCAGATGAATGTGTTTTGTTTCTGATGATTTAAAGGCATTTCTTGCCTCAGATTTTTGTGTTTATCGTTTACGTTGGTGTAACAGATGCTGTTTTATGTTGACCTGGTGTCGGCGCTGTTTACTATGAACACAACGCATTCTATCATCGACGTCGTCAACCTTGTCTGCTGAAATGCGAACCGAATCATCCAGCGGATTCTAACCGTGTCTCCGTGTCTCTCTTTTCTAGGTAAGTTCATGGACTGGGGGACGAGCTGACACCACAGCTGGGTTTCAGGTATTCTCGAGCTGCTCCTTAGCATTGCTGCTACGGGACTCTGCAGTCTAACCTGTGTGTTTATGCATGCTATTAAGTAATCCATCAGTAACGTCTAAGATGCATTCAAATATATTCTCAGCAGTAATTACAAGGTTTTAATCCAAACAATCCAGACGGAAGAATCTACAATACGTTCTAAGTATAGAATCGTGATGTCCCCCCTCATTGTCTCTCTAGGCTGTCCTCCAGCCTGCTCTGAACTAGTTACCTGAGCTAACCAGCTCTGTCAGCGCTGCTGTCCTCAGGCCCTGAACACAGGGTTTGCATATTTTGTAGGTTTTAAGCTCCTGCAGGACTGAAGTTTGTTCAGTTAGAGACAGCTGGAGGTCCTTTAATCTCTGAGACCCTCATCTGATTCCTGATATAACACGCAGCAGCTCTGATCGTGAAGATCTGGGGGAGCTTAGTAACCAGGCAGAGTCTCAAAGGGCACCTGCATTGAGCCTGTGTTTTAGGGTGATGTTTAACATTCATTCATTCATCGTCCTGACCACTTTTTCCGATACCGGGTCGCGGGTCATGCTGGGGGCGTATCCCAGCAGTCAACGGGTGACAGGCTGCGTAGACACCCTGGACAAGCCGCCAGTTCATCGCAGGGCCACACAAAGACGGCCCCTTGCTTCCACAGTTAAATTATTATTTTACTGCTCTACTTTAAATTTACATTCATATTATTTCATTCATATAGATTTTTCTGCTGCTGAAAGTGAAATAGTGAAATAGAAAAAAAAAATCAAATGTAATGGCTGCTTCAATTTACTCTTCTATTTCTTGGGTGGGTGGCTCCTTTTTATCTCAGCATTTTTGACATTATATTATCAGCTTGGCTAATTTTTTTTTTTTGTAGCTGTATCTGGAAGCTGCGTGGGATATGGTTTCAGTTGTAATGCTGAGTCAGGCCACCAGGTGGCGCCATAGTTGTTAGAAATTAAAAGGGGTGAGGCCAGGGAAAGGGATCCATTGCAGGCGAGTCTTTGTGCTGGACGTCGGCCTGTGTGAATGCCGGATTGTCCTCTGGGACATTCGTGTCACTGATTCCAGCGATGCAGTCAAACGGCTGGGTGAATGCTCAGGATGTCCTCCCTCGTACTCGGAGCTGCTTCAGCACCTTGGACAGAGACTGTGCATCATCAGCACTGGTGCCATTGCTAATGCGGTCTAAATAGCAACTGCTAGCATGTTTAGATAACAATCAGTAGTTTCCCCATTTTCTGCTACAAGCTATGAGTTGTATTGTGTGTTTTCATACATGTGTGTGTGTGTGTGTGTGTGTGTTTGCTCTCCAAAACACTGAGGTGGGCTGTACCATGAGGCATTTGCTCATAGGGGAGGTTGGAGACAAGCAGCCCCCCTGACTCCAGGAAGAGTGGTACCTTCCCTGTTCTTGTTTTCAAAGGATGTTTGCTGATGCTCCTGTCCTGTCCTCCCTCCCTCCCACCCTTTGCTCCTCCCTTCTCCATCATCCCCTCCCACGCCCCCCCTGCCCCCCTTTCCGGTACGTGATGAGTGGGGAAGTCTTGTATTTGGTGAGGCTTCCCCGTTCCCCAAGCATCTGCTGCTAAATCTGCGGTCGAGGCGGTGAAGGGGGAGGAGCTGGCTGTCTCTCTCCAGCCTATGTGCCTTCCCATTGGTTCTCTGGCTTACCTCTTAGTGGCGTGCGCCCTCCTCTCTCTCTATCTCTCTCTCTCGCTCTCTCCGCCTCCCTCCCCCTGCTTCAGATGTAGATGTACTGGCAGCAGGGACAGATGCTTTACGAGCTCGCTCTGCACGGGTGAGGACAGCTGGTGGGTTTGAGGACCGAAGGAAATTAAAGCTGCCGCTATCCACTTGCTAACAACGGTTGGTCTTTAAACGGGCAGTCCCTCGGTGGCCCTTTAGGCAGAGCGAGGGCAGCCATGGCTCACGCTGCAGCTCACATTAAGAAGGCCCGGTCCGAGATGGATCAGCCCCCCGACCTGAAGGCTCTGGAGAAAGCCAGAGAGAGGAGGCGGCGTTCTCAGGAACGGGCTGATCGCAAGCGAAAGGTACCGGGCAGACTCACCGGACTTCATCCCGTCCCACTTCCAGTCATCCCTCCACCTCATTCATCATCCAAGAGTCACGTCACCTTTAGGGAATGACGGAGACGTCGTCACGCGGGACCGAGGAAGACTTTGGACAGCGGCTGTCCCCTCCATGGTCATTATGACCATCAAAGGAGGAAAGAGCCCGATCGGATGAAATGACATCGCTGCACCTCGAAGGACGGGACGTCTGAAGCGCCACACTTGGTCCTGCGATGCATGTCAGCGCCCTCGAGGCCCGGAGACGCACGAATCACAGCGGCGCGACTTGAGCCGCACACGACTGCGATGCCTGCGTTGTTGTTTCCGCCCCGTTCTTTATCTCATCAAACATTCCATCCTTCATCCCGCCCCTCCTTCTGTCGATCACTTGTCACAATATTCTAAATGAGTGCACAAGTCCTGGGTCTCCCAACTCCCCGCCCGCCTGGGTGGCCCCATCTTCACTGACACGATGTGCAGTAAAGGCAGCTGCCTGCCTGCCTGCCTGCCTGCCTGTTTGCCTGCCTGTTTGCCTGCAGCCTGAGCAGATCAGCTTCTGCTGCTGTGGAGCGTATGTTCTGTTGTGGGCTTGTTGCTAAGGTGACAGGTGTGCTGTTGCAGTTTTTTTTACGCATTAGGTTAACGATTATGTGCTGGAGGGGCGGGGGGGGGGGGGGGGGAGCCTCTAATCCCGGTGCGAGGTTAGCTTGGATTACGGCATTGTTCATTTCTGTATGAAATGGGTGGATTCAAGATAAATACATTGATGTATGTTTATAATTCATGCAGTGCATGTGCAGGAACGCGACCGTCGGTGTGTCGTGGCTCTACAATCAGGCAGTTGCCTTGACGACAGTGCCAGCTGACAGCAGAAAGTTACCTTCAAACGTGCGTGGCTGCGCATTGCATGTTGAATCTCTGCCTGAGCCGAATGAAACCGAATTGGACAGTTGCATAATCCCCCTCCCTTAATCGTCCCGGTTCTCTTTCATTCTGCTCTCTGTGTCTCTCCTCCCTGTCTTCATCTCTGAAACATCACAGGAGATGGATGGCGTGCAGGTAATCCGCTGCACGGCCTGCAGTAATCCACTCGCCATTTGGTCCCGCTAGTTTTTAAGGCCTTTTTTTTTTTTTTGGACAGAGTGCATTTAAGTATTAATCTCTTGAAAGCATTAGCTGTTCGGTTTGAAGTAAAAAGACTGCACGCTAGAAGAGTGTTTAATGGTTCTACTTTGGGTTTGTGATTGTCAGAACAGTATGATTGTATAATTTGTAGAAGCGGAACAACACATTTGCTTAGATTTGAGTTTTGTTTCATTTTGCTGGTTCAAAAGCAACAAAGCAGAATTTAAACTTAATGAAAAAAAGATGCTGGTCATGTTTTTCTTTGATATTTACGTCTCGTCTCTGTCTCGGTGCTCTCTGGTCTCGGTCTCGTCTCGGTCTCGATGCTCTCTGGTCTCGGTATCGTCTCGGTCTCGATGCTCTCTGGTCTCGGTCTCGTCTCAGTCTCGTCTCGGTTTCGATGCTCTCTGGTCTCTGGTCTCTGGTCTCGGTTTTGTCTCGGTCTCGATGCTCTCTGGTCTCGGTCTCGTCTTGGTCTCGATGCTCTCTGGTCTCGGTCTCGTCTTGGTCTCGTCTCGGTCTCGTCTCGGTTTCGATGCTCTCTGGTCTCTGGTCTCTGGTCTCGGTCTTGTCTCGGTCTCGATGCTCTCTGGTCTCGGTCTCGTCTTGGTCTCGTCTCGGTCTCGTCTCGGTTTCGATGCTCTCTGGTCTCTGGTCTCTGGTCTTGGTTTCGTCTCGGTCTTGATGCTC
This sequence comes from Brachionichthys hirsutus, assembly GCF_040956055.1. Classification (NCBI taxonomy): domain Eukaryota; kingdom Metazoa; phylum Chordata; class Actinopteri; order Lophiiformes; family Brachionichthyidae; genus Brachionichthys; species Brachionichthys hirsutus. The sequence continues at coordinate 6,212,810 of NC_090919.1, forward strand.
TCTGGTCTCTGGTCTCGGTAAAGTCTTGGTCTCGGTTGGTGTGGTCTCGACGACAACACTAGTAATATGAAATGTGGTTTTGAGTTTGACCTTTGAGACAGACGAGAGGGACGGAGAGTTGGACGGTGCATTGACACTTTATACTGTAATTGTACCTTACACTTTGTGGACCGAGTCCACCAGGAGTCTTTTTTTTTGGGTGAGGAGTTATGTGAACCTGTGGTGCAACTGTCCCAAAACTGGTGCACAAGCCCACAGTGAACTTTGCACCTGAGTTAAGATCCTATACAGCCCGGTCTGTCCGAGGTCCAGAGGTCACGTAACTCGGGAGACTCCAGTCCCGACTTCTGTCTCCTGCCAGCGAGCCTTCATTTGTGAGGGATGAATGTCGCCATGTTTGGTTTTTCGGTCACCAACACCAGCAGAGAGAGACAACCTGGGTTCAACCTGGAACGTCCGCTTCCAGTGGGTTTCCATGACGCTCCGGATTTCACATCTAATCTCCGGTCACCGCGGATCAGCTAATGCAATGCGGGGGAAATGTTTGCAGCGCAGATGCTAATCACTAGCTTCACCCCCACCCCCACCGCCATTGCTGTTATCTATGGATCAAAGACCTGCTGGACATTTGGACACGCCACAAATAAAATAAATAAAACAACCAAAATCAAGAAAGGGTTGCTTCAAAAAAAAAAAAAACGTATTGCTTATCATTTGTGGTACAATTTTACCCCCCCCCCCCCCCCCACACACACACACTCACTCTACTTATGAATGTTGGGCATGAACCACTGTTTACTGGACTGGGATTGGCAAAATCCAGGATTATAACATTTATAATCTGGTCGCTGTGGAGCTATGGGACATGACAGCTCTAGAGAGTTGCCAAGGGGGGGGGGGTCCACTAACATCAGGGTGTACCCGGATGTGCACACTGCACAGGGTGCGTCAGGGTGTTGCTGTAGGGGACGGACCAGAGGCAGGAGCTGCTGGTTCCATGACGGTCGGCGTGACACACGCTGGGTTCTCGCTCCATCGCTGCCAGGTCTTCAGTGAAGCCCGTCGTTGTTGGCCGGGATCTTAAAAACATTTGTTTTAATGTGTTGATGTGAAAAGGAATCCAGTAAACAAATCTGGCATGTCTTCACACCGTTGGAAGCCCAGTGTGGTGAAGCAGATTGAGCACCCAAAGAGGAATCCAAGTGGAACTCCTAGTGGCTGGAAAAAACTCAACTAACCCTCTGTTATCTGGATTTGAAATGACTTTCATGGAAGTAACATTGAGGGAGTTTTGTCCATCTTCTAATCTAAACCGAGTAGTTCGATTGGATATTTTCAGTCCTTCGATGGTCTGGGACTGTTTTTGGATCTGGAAAAGATTGCACTTCCGAGACCATCCTCTGAGGCTCCAGCCTGACCTCCAATGAAGCTGGACAGCAGAATGGGGGACGGAGTCCCTGAAAGGACATTTAGAATGGATCCTTTTTGCTGCAGGTCTGTCAGCGTGTGCTCGACAGACCTGCAGCGTGTGTATTTCAAAGAAAGTTTGTCATTTTGTCATGAGCTGCAGCAGAGATGCTCCCTCAGATGTGATCCTGCCCAGGCTTCAGCGCCGGGGCCCGACGGGGTTCCTGACTACTCACTCAGGGCATCAGAGTCAGGGCAGGACAGGAGTTCTGAGGTGAACTTTGCTCCATGCTTCTTTTGGCTTTATTCGGGTTGGGTTTTTCTCTTTTATTTTGAAACTTCTGTTGACAAAGTTGTCTTTGTCCTGTGCCCTTTGTGTGTCCTCCCTTTATGGTCTTATAATATTTTGTCTTTTGTCATTTGTCTTTGTGCCTGAAAGCATTCTTGCGCTCCAATCCTTTTGATTCTTTGTCCTGTGGCCTTTGTGAATATTTGCGTATTCTCTGGCTCCATTTTGAAATGGATCTACAACAATCACAATAAATTGGGTTTTTGAGAATGACCCAGAAAGGCTGCATCATTACAATAACATGCATTGAGAGGACTATGCAAAACAAAATGTAAGAGAAAAACCTTTTACGTCAATGTTGCGTCGAACTTGTCCTTCTGGTAGCAGAACCCAAGACCCAGTTTCTGTCTGTCTTTGACATTTTAGTGTTGTGTGTTAAACTCTGCTCTACAGTCAGACGACCATCACAGTGACCACCTGACATCGGGAGGTCGTCTGGTGTACTCGGATGCACGTCAGTCCCCTGTAAGACTCGACAAAGAAGAAGACATTTTCTGCAGGTCTCTTGATTTCGCAGCAAAAATAAAACCAATTCATGCAGAAACCTTATCCAAATTTGTGTTTCCATAGCAACCTGGCCTTCAATGACACGGCTTCTTCTTTTTCAAAGGTGTTTTATGCCTGTTCCAACTTTAATTGAGACGCATTGTACAGCAATGATAATGCACGTGGCAGTAAGGCGCTCCACACATGTTGCAGCAGATTGCCGTTTGCCTTCAGGAGTGACATCAACCACTGCTGTAAAACTGCTTCCTGTTTGTTACCCTCGCCGAAGAGGAGGCGAGGGTATTGCAATTGGGTGCGTTTGTTTGTTTGTATGTTTGTCTGTCTGTTTGTTTGTCTGTTTGTCTGTCCGAGCGCATAACTCAAAAACTAGTAACCCAATGGCATGATGGGAAAAAGAGTCCAGAAGGAGTCTTGTAGTACGTTCCGGAGCAGCAAGCTAGAGCAGGTTTGGTCCCTCTGATCCGGAAGCCCTGTTTACTGTCTCACAAGATCCAATAGTCTTTTGGAGGCGGGGTCTGCAATCTCTGATTGTCTTTCTAGTTCTCTCTGTTTGACTCCACCCTTGTCATGGGATTGCATTCGTTGTCGTCGGGAACGGTTTCTATCGATTAATCCAATAATGCAGTTTGACCTTTGGCTCCTCTGACCCACTCAGCCCCGCACCCCGACGTGCCATTGGCTGACAGCCGTAATGAAATGAACGTGTCGGCATCGCTGCTTGTTCGCGAGCGAGTCTGGAGGAGATTCGATCCAGCAGAAGGTTAATTCAAATCAAAAGGCCTGCCGCGTGACAGAGCGGCGGGCGGCCGTCTCCCGTGACGGGGTGGCGCTGAATTGGAGCTGAGGGTCTCTCGTCTCGGCCGGCGCGCCCTGCGACTGTGGCGTATGGTGAATTAACCAATGTTAGCAAGCTTGACATAACGATTCAACAACCACCACATCAAAGAGGTCGATAGCATCGCTCTTGGAATGTGTATTTTTGCTCCTCTTTTCGGTTTTTCCATCGCTGTGACATGAGCAATGCAAACATTCTGATGTGTAAGGACCCTTAACCTTAACCCTTAACCTTTCCTGGGGTGTCATTATTTTGTGTTTCAATGGGAGGATTCTTCCAAAACTCGCTGCATCATCCCCGACGCCTAGATCAGATTAATGATGAAGAATTCCTGGATCTGCCTCCGTATCCGAAACGGGGGTGTCCAAACCTCATGCAAGGAGGGCCAGATTTGTCGAGGTGAAAATTATTTGAACCATTACCACTGTAAATTAACATGTAAATATCTACTTTCATTTGTACCGCTTGTTGTATACATATTTATTTGTATTGCTTTGTTTTACTCTGCTGTCTCCAGCTAGGTCGACAATGCAAATGAGAATTTCCTTACCTGGATAAATAAAGGTTAGAATCATATCAGCCTCGGTCCAGAGGGAAACACGACGGCTCCTCCTGACAAAACAGCCCAAACTCAGAAACGTGGGATCGATTGCTGCGCTTCTTTACCAGGGAATTGGATGTGATGGTTGTTGAATCAGCTGATTTTCAGGAAATGTTGGGAAAAAAACATAAACAAATCTGTTAAAGAGCAGGAGGACGCGTCTGGGGAAAGGGAAGTCTGGAAAGACGGTTGCCCTGAATAAACAGAAGAGGATGGATGGATGGATGCATGGATGATAAGGCATAGTATGACCATGTCAGATGGTAAACACCATGATCATGTTCTTGGTTGCTCATTTTATATTCATTCATTCATTCAAAGAACTCTTCCAAGCTGTTTCGTTTGTGTTTCTCAGACAACGCTGACTCGTCAATGAACAAGAACTGCTCCGGCGATATTTCCGACAATGGCTCCATTGTCTGAGTCTGAGAATGCCTCCTTGTCATCAGACAGGAGCTCGTGCATAGTAACGGGGGGGCAACATGCGGGTTGACCTTTAGAGACAGCTTCGACCCGATGGCTGAATCTTCCATGACACGGCTTTATTTCTGCGTTTGTGTGACTTCAATTGGCATTTTGTCGGTCCGGATCGATCCTGCTTAGCTTCGGGCTGCAGTCTGACGCCAGTCTGCATCAGTAACACGTGTCTGCTTCCGTTAGACAGTTAGACATCAGGTTCAGGGATCACGTTGCTAAGGCAACGAATGCGGCCATTATTGTGCATCAGTTTCCGGTAGGGGTCAAAGGCATGACGAACACAACTAGTCATAGTTATGTATCTCATCTAAAAGACCTTTTTCCTGCCTTAGTTTTGTCACTGAAAGGATTCGTTCGCCCAAAAATGAATATTCCCTCACAGGAAAAGCCTAGAAAACGCCGAGTCAGCAGTTTCAAACCAACAATGTTGTTGAATCCTCTTGGAAGACAGACTTTTCTATCAATAAGCAAAAGTGAACCTAAAATGACTCTGATGATTTAATCTAGGCTGCTCGGAGAGCCACAAATGGCTGAGCACCTGCCCCCCCCCCCCCCCATCAGGGAACCCTGTTTTGGATGACGGGGGTCTTCCTCAGTGGTTTCGGGTCTCATTTTGTAACTGAGGTTGTTGGTACCATCTCAAATGACACTCATATCAGTTCATCCTTAGCTTGTCTGTCATGCCCCCCCCCCTTCCTGTTTTGCGTGTGGCCCTATGCCGACCTCCCACCCTCTGCTCGCTATCCCTACATGCATAGCTGGGCTGGTGGGTGTAAAAATAGCCTTGTTTGCTGGCGTGGGGAGGGGGGGGCGTTGGTCAATGGCCAGAGGGGTTGGACTAGGCGATGCTGGCAGTACTCACGGGACATCTGAGCGTTACAACGGGGACGAGAGCGCAAAGGCTAAAGAGAATTCAGGCATGGCGGAACACCCCCCCCCACGCTGACCCTGGATGGATATCAGAGTGATTAGTGAACTTCACATTGTGATGGGCTAGAGTTGTAAGCCTTGCACCATGGGCAACACGGCCACGTGCAAAGTGTGTGGCTCGGACAAGGGCCTGAGGACAGGGGGCGGCCGGGGACACCTGGACCAGAACGCCTTGCCAGAACACTACTGTGTGCAGCATTTTCCTGTGCAGCCTCCACTAATTCCGGTAAGAGCCCCCCCCCCCCGGCAGGTGCAGCAGGAACTCCCAGTCAGCCGGGACGCCAACATTTTTAAGAACGTTTTTGGAGGGGACGCGGTGAGGCTTTTGTTTATCGGTGTAAGGTACCAGCTGGTCCGAACAGTTCTGGTGTTTGGGTTAGAGCTGTTTGCAACGTCTGTCTATTAGTGTGTGAGTGCCGGCGGGGTGGGGGGAAGGGGGGAGGGGCAGGGTGTCAACTCTCCTCTTCCTTTAAAGGCCAGCGTGACATTTTTGTTCCTAAAGTATCTCTGGACAGCCACAAGGACTCTGGCCGAATGACTTTAGCACGCCGCCGCCGCCGCTGGGAATACAAGCATGAAGGTACCGCTCACTCAGGGAGGGGTTAAATGTTAGTGTCTTTACTTTCTATTCACAGATTGGGTCATATAAGAAGGTCAAGTTCACATTATAGGTCTGACTCTATATCAAAGGTAAAATAATAAAACTTATTCCTACTAATACCACGACTGTCTGAAATCAAAAACGGTATCTGCTAGGTCATGGTTTAATTCCCCAAATATAATAAGCACATCTGGTTTTAGTCGTAATCCCAGAACCTTTTATAAGCCGTCTTTAGGAAGACAGCAAACGACTTAAATGATCTCGTAAATATTCTAGTAAAAAAAAAAAACATTCCAAATCTTTTTACTGATTTTATTTTGAGATTAAGTTGATTTTTTCTTTCTTTTTTGCATTTCTATAAAATATAAAGGTGAGTGCTTTAATTTTGAAATAAACATTTGGAAAACAAAACATAATTCTTATCATGCATACAAATCGGGCTCCTTTTACTTGCTGGCAGCTCCAGACATATGAGTTTTGAAGCATGGCTTACTTTGTGTACATTATTTTACAATCGGCAGCCAGCGGCTCTCTGATTCTCCGCCTTGTTGCATTTTCCTTTTTAGACCCTCTAAAGTCTCAACTTTAAAAAAAAAGACAACTATTGTAGGAAGCGAGGATGAAAAGTGAGTGTGAGAATAAAGCGTGGCATCTCTCCCTGCAGCCCTGAAGAGCCCCCGGATCTGCCGTTTAAGTCTCTCGACTGATTCATCTGATTGTACTTGTTATTGATTTGCTTTAATCGACATTGTCTGGTCTGCAGCAGCTGCAGCCAGATGTTGGTGGAGACCACATGAGGCCTAAGAGAAGGAGACTGCTGGACATTCTTCAGTCTCGCTTTGGCGTCTCATATAGAAGTACAAGTCAGTGACTTTTAGCGGCTTTAGTGTGACATTAAAGATCCTTTCCCTGAGGGTCTTTCAAAATAAAATCTCCACTGTAGCTTTTATGCTAAAACCATTAGCATGCTGCCCGTTTGATAAAGGAGTAACAGGGAACATCAAATGTGCTCTTTAATCACGTTAACAAGAAACAATCATTGCAGTAAAAGAGACGTGCCTGAAGCCACAACACACAATGTGATTCATGTCAGTCAGGTTACACACACACACACACCTACACACACACACACACACACACACACACACACACACACACACACCTGTGGTGTTTTCCCCAACGCCTAAAGCTCCTCTTTCTCAGACATGGGAATGGCAGACAATTCCCCTCCATTATTTCATGTGCTTGCTTTGCTAGCTCTGCTACCAGAAAGGAAGTCTTGTCGTCATGGTTACCAGTGTTTGTCTCCATGGTAACTGGGAGAGGCAGTGATGCTCCCAGCCTGGGCACTGGTCTCTCGCAGTGTGTGTGTGTGTGTGTGTTCAGTGTGGAGGATTGACCTACATTATTGACGACGCTCCACAGACACTGATTTTATAAATGAAGGTTTGACGTCATCTGCTGCTGGAGGGACTTCAGGACCGGGACTCGTCCCCCTTGTCCCGGCTGAGTCGGGAAGTAGCAAGTCCAGACACGAGCTCGACTGTGTTAGATAATTACTGTAGCTGCCCCGGGGCAGACGGACAGTAATTATGTAATTGTATTTATTTCTGATCCTGTTTATCATCAACAGAAGAACTTCTCAGGTCTTTGAAAGCAGTTTTCTGAGCTTGACAGCACATTGAAAACATTTCTTTATCAAAGGAGAGTAACAAACTGCAAAGTTGAATGTGTTCCGAGT